>NC_141685.1:1263567133-1263572133 GCF_964263255.1 Lissotriton vulgaris
AAAGCGCCTGGTGACGCCATCTCGGCGTGTCCCCGCGCTATGGAGATAAGATACATACAGTGGTTGTGGTAGGCTCCTCCGCCCAGCAGTGTTTTAAAGAATATACAGGTGGGTTTTTAAGAGTTTTCTGAACTTGACCTCTGATTCTTCCAGTCTGAGGCCAACCGGGAGCCGATTCCAGTTGCTAGCCGCTACCAGTCTGAATGAGCGGCCTCCCAGTTTTGCTCTTTCTACACAGGGAATCCTCAGTAGGCCCGCTCCTACTGAGTGTAGTGCTCTGTTTGGCTCATATGTGTGTACGAGGTCTTGGAGATAGGATGGAGCTTTATGCCATATAATCCTGTGGCATATTAAGAGCACTTTATACATGACTCTCTTTCTGACCGGTAGCCAGTGTAGAGCCGCAAGAGCAGGTTTAGAAGCTGCTCTTTTTGGGAGTCTCAAGACCAGGCGGGTGGCTGTATTTTGAAGAACTTGCAGGCGCCCCATGCTTTTTTCTGTGGTACCTAGGAGCAGGACATTTCCGTAATCCATACGGGAAGTTACCAATGCTTGAGTCATGGTGCGTCTGGCCTCCAGTGGAAGTAAATCTAGGGTGTGGTTGAGAGTTTTTAGCACCCCAAAATACTTTCCCACGAGGCGGTGAATGTGGCCCTCATAAGATAGTTTGGGATCAACCCACACTCCCAGGTACTTTGCCTCCTTACAGGGAATGGGCGTTGGGCCCAGACAAGATGGCCACCAGTCCGCCGTCCAGCTAGAATTGTTCCCTCCAATCACCATTGCCTCCGTCTTGGAGCCGTTAAGCTTCAAGCAGTGAGAGTTCATCCACCCTGCCAGGGCCTGCATACAGGCCTTGAAGTTAGATGCCGCTATCGAAGGAGCTTGGGACAGGGAGATTAGCAGTTGGGTGTCGTCGGCGTTGGAGACTAACTCCACACCGTACGCTTGCACCACATCTGCTAGGGGGGCCTTATATAAATTAAACATAGTAGGGCTCAGGGCCGAGCCCTGAGGCACCCCTTGTTCTAAGGCTATCGCAGATGATTTAAAGGAGCCCCGTTGGACCTGAAAGCTGCGGTCTGTGAGGAACGCTTTCAACCAATCTAGCGCGGACTCAGTGACACCTGCTTTGTTTAGTCACTGCAGCAAGATGGAATGCGCTACAGTGTCAAACGCCGCACTGAGGTCCAGCATAACCAGTGCCATGGTGTGTCCAGCATCCGCCCCTTGACGCAAGGTCTCTGTCGCTCTCAAAAGGGCCGTCTCCGTGGAGAAGCCCGGCCTGAAGCCTGATTGAGAGGAGTGTAGGAGGTTGTTCTTCTCTAAATGTGCCATTAGTTGAATATTGGGCACTTTCTCCGCCACTTTGGCTAGGTATGGTAGTGGGGAGATCGGTTTTAGGTTTTCGAGTACTTCATGGCTTACATTGGGTTTCTTTTTAATGGGAAGAACAACCGCTTTTTTTCAGTCTTCCGGGAGTATTGCGGATGCAAATGAGATCTGAAGCACATGCCTAATGTAAGGTTCTAGCACCGTGAGGCTCTCCCCCAACACCCGAGGTGGTGCTGGGTCCTGAGGGGAGCCAGATTTATTACCCTGACAACTGCTACTTAGTGTCTCTGGAGGGGGTACCGCGAAAACCTTTAGACAGTCCTCCACCTTACTTGCCCCCTCCTTCTCCTCAAAGTCGCGCCCACATATCGTGTTGCCAGAGAAGGTCGCATAAATATCTCTAACCTTTCCTGCAAAGTAGTCCGCTACTCTGTTACATTCTTCAACTGAGTCATTTTGTGGTGTATTAGCATTAACTACCACTGAGATCTCCTTGAAAATTTTAAAAAGCTCTCTCGAGGAGTTTTCTGCCTCCTCAATACGATCTTTATAGTGCATAGCCTTAGTTCCTCGCAGCTTAGTTTGATATTTTCTTTCTGCTTCCTTGTAAATAATCTTCGTTTGAGGGCAGAAATCTACCCGCCATCTCCGCTCTAGTTTTTTGCAATCTGATTTAGCAGCCTGTAGCTCGGGTGTAAACCAAGGGGCAGACTTTTTTCTTCTGCTTCCTATCTTGGATAAGCACATCGGGCCGTCGCATCTAGGGCATTTAGAATGCGCTTCTCTAGCTTGCTATTTGCGCTTTCACAGTCCGCACCCCCTGGCGGACCCCCTTGCTCTAATAGTTTATTGAAGGTGTCTTGTGAGAAGTGCTTCCATTTGCGTCGTGGGTAGCTGTTGTTATTCCCCCTGTGTGTGTCCGTCTCTGGAATGTGAATATTAAAAGGGATTAAAAAATGATCCGACCAAGGTACAGGTAAGGGCGAGTTCACCCTCACTCCGTTCCAACTGCAGAAAACGGGATCCAGTAAGTGGCCATGTTTATGGGTCGGGATTTTGTTTTTTAATTCTAGTTGTAAGGCCTGTAGTTGTTGCCTGATGTCTGTCGCCTCCTTAGCTTGTTCATCTTCAAGATGGATATTGAGATCCCTTAATACCAGGAGTCTGCTCTTCCTTATGGCTAAATGAGCCACAGCTTCCACTAGGCTAGACTTAAAGTCATTAAGCCTTCCTGGGAGTCTGTAGACGAGGATTCCCGACACAGAGTGTTGAGGTCCAAGTTTAAGAGTAAAAAGGCCAGCCTCACAGCTATCTATTTGCAAGGGGGATAAAGTGCATTCAAACGGAGTCTTAATGGCAATGGCAATCCCTCCGCCCCTCCCCACGCTCCTATCTAGTCTGTAGCGTGAGTAACTTGGCGAGATAGCCTCTATTATATCAGGGTCTGAGTGTTCCCCTAGCCATGTCTCCGTTAGGAAGAGCACATCCATTTTCTCATCCAGAAGGAGATCCCATATCTGATTGCTGTGCTTGCTTAGTGATCTACAATTTAACAAGCCTCCATGGACCCTCCCCTTGTCTGTTTCACTAACTGGTTCTCTCTGGTTTTTAAAGGGGCACATTGAGCAATTTTGAAGTGTTTGTACCTCCATTGTATGCCAGCACGGTCCCGCACTAGATGGACATGGATCTAGCAGTTCTTGCCTCCCATATTGTATGTGGGTTGGCCTAGATTCCGCGGCCGCGGACGAGCACAGACGGGCTTAACTTTGGCGCAACTTCGGCGCGCCTACGTCGCGCCCGCTGCAAGCGTCCGCTGCGCGGTCGCTGTCCCATACACATTTATAGGTAGGGAGAGGCAGCTAGAGCGCTGACCTGACAGCAATGAGCCCAGAAGTGCTGGGCTCCTCCTCACCCTCCGCATCAAACGCCCAGAATGGACACAGCAGACCGGGGCGGGAGTAGAGTAGGTGAGTGACCCCCGAGCTATCGAATCAGCCCAGAAGTAAAGTGCACGCAGTTTTAAAAACACATTGCAAGATACACTGTGATTTATAAAATTAGCAGGACAATTGCTATAATATTAAAACACTCTAACTCAGCGCTCGCAGTGCAATACTTGCATCACACAGCGCATAAGCGGATAGAGTCAGCCACTGCCACCGGCTTATTCGTCTCCACCTCGCGACTGCGTTCCTCCGCACTTTTTATCACAAACATAAACAGCGCAGCTAGAGCGCTGACCTGACAGCAATGAGCCCGGAAGTGCTTGGCCCCTCCTCACCCTCCGCATCAAACGCCCAGAATGGACGCAGCGGACTGGGGCGGGAGTAGAGTAGGTGAGTGACCCCCGAGCTATCGAATCAGCCCAGAAGTAAAGTGCACGCAGTTTTAAAAACACATTGCAAGATACACTGTGATTTATAAAATTAGCAGGACAATCGCTATAATATTAAAACGCTCTAACTCAGCGCTCGCAGTGCAATACTTGCATCACACAGCGTATAAGCGGATAGAGTCAGCCACTGCCACCGGCTTACTCGTCTCCACCTCGCGACTGCGTTCCTCCTCACTTTTTATCACAAACATAAACAGCGCAGCTAATGCGCTGACCTGACAGCAATGAGCCCGGAAGTGCTGGGCTCCTCCTCACCCTCCGCATCAAACGCCCAGAATGGACGTGGCGGACCGGGGCGGGAGTAGAGTAGGTGAGTGACCCCCGAGCTATCGAATCAGCCCAGAAGTAAAGTGCACGCAGCTTTAAAAACACATTGCAAGATACACTGTAATTTATAAAATTAGCAGGACAATCGCTATAATATTAAAACGCTACCCGCTTTGGGCTGCATTCCCAAGCAACCCGACTCCGAAAAGACCCGATCCCGGCGCGCCGGGGGCCCCTACCGGCCTAACACCGTCTGCGGGGTGAGCCTCGATCAGAAGGACTTAAGCCCCCTGAGCGATGCCGGGGAATCAGTCTTCTGTATGCCATATTTCCCGTGCCCGCCGCCGGGTGGGGATTCAGCGCTGGGCTCTTCCGTCTTCACTCGCCATTACTGGGGGAATCCTGGTTAGTTTCTTTTCCTCCGCTTAGTAATATGCTTTATTTCAACGGGTTGCCACTTCTGATCTGAGGTCGTAGTCGGAAGAATGATGTCAGAGCGTCAAAAGGGGTTCCTGGGGAAGGCCAGTCCTCCCTGCCGGAGCAGGGGGGCCTGGCGTCCCAGCAGCACCCGCCCTCATTCCCCGGATCGCATCTGTAAGGCAGCCGGTGGGACATCACAGACAGCCACGTGCAGCACGCAGCCAGGCGCCCTGGGACGGGTCCCAGGGCGGACCGGTCACCGGGCCCCTTTCTCAGGGGCCAGTCGTGCCGGCGGCATACCTCCGCGGCAAGACCCAGCGAGGGACCCTGCCAGGGGCAATGGGGGGATCGGACCTTGTGGGGGGACGAAGGGGAAGCGGAGCTAACCCTGAGACAACCCAGCCGCGTCACCGGGGAAGCTCCGGGGCGATTGACGATCGAGCG
Source organism: Lissotriton vulgaris (assembly GCF_964263255.1). Classification (NCBI taxonomy): domain Eukaryota; kingdom Metazoa; phylum Chordata; class Amphibia; order Caudata; family Salamandridae; genus Lissotriton; species Lissotriton vulgaris. The sequence continues at coordinate 1,263,571,998 of NC_141685.1, forward strand.
ACCCTCAGACAGGTGTCGCCCCGGGAGGAACCCAGGGCCGCAAGGTGCGTTCGAAGTGTCGATGATCAATGTGTCCTGCAATTCACACTAATTCTCGCAGCTAGCTGCGTTCTTCATCGACGCGCGAGCCAAGTGA